>NC_143260.1:42742272-42754772 GCF_984573655.1 Nuphar pumila
TTCAATATAATTAAATGTGTGCATTTACTGTATTGGTATGTGCTTTCTTAGCTTAGGAAATCTCATGTGAACCCAAGAGTTGGCTCTCCTGAATCTTACTGTAAAAAGAACATTATGGGCTTTTACATTTTGATTTTCTTTTTGTATGGCACAGGGAACTTGAGTAGCAATTAAGCTGTTCAGTTTGAGCTAGAAATTGCATTTTAGGAAAATGATTTGAATAGGTTCCTCATTTTGGAGGAAGGTTTATGGTACTTGGTCAAGCATTGCTATATCCTTTTGTTATTGCAAGAGCCTTTACTAGTCTTTGCCTTTTCCCATAGCTGAAAAAAATTACATTCAGGATATCTCCTATCATCATGTTACATGTGTCATGATTCTTCTGCTAAGATGTTCCAATGGGAGTAGCATAAATTATTTTTGGTTTTCTTACTGATGCAATACAAATGATAGATGGGAGAAGATTGGGATGACAGTTTACAGTCAAAGGAGCAGATAGAGGCCAACTTAATTAACAAACAAGAAGCTGCTATTAGAAGGGAGCGGGCATTGGCATATGCTTTTTCTCATCAGGTACTGATGGTGCTTATTCTTTCACATGCTTCAGTCATTAGACCTTGTTGATAACAATGCATACTTGCAGCAACAATGGAGGAATTCAATCAGATCAGCAAACCCAATGTTTGTGGACCCGAATAATCCACATTGGGGATGGAGTTGGTTGGAGCGTTGGATGGCTGCAAGGCCATGGGAGAACCATAGTGTCACAGAGAAAGAACATTCTGATACAGCATCATCTGTGAGAACTGCTACTCGCAGTGCTGGAGAGATCACCAAATCTTATGCTCGCCGTGAGATCCATGGTGAGAGGCCATCACCTGTGGCTGTGAAAACAGTCCGACCTGTCAGCAGAGTGTCTCCGTCCACACCACCATCAAAGCCTTCATCTGTAACTGGAAAGACAAAGTTAACAAGTCCACATGGCAGATGGGGCCCAGAGGAAGACTCGAGGAGCATGTTCAGTGTGCAGTCTGAGCGGAACAGGCGTCACAGTATTGCAGGTTCCTCTGTTAGAGATGATGAAAGCCTTGCAAGCTCTCCTGCTGTTCCCAATTACATGCAGTCAACTGAATCAGCAAGAGCCAAAGCCAGATTCAGCCCACTGGGGGATAAACATGAGACATCAGAAAGGACTCCTCCCACTTTGGCAAAGAAGCGGTTATCATTCCCGGCTGCTGAGAAGATCACTAGCACCATCACCCCATCTGCAGCAAGGCGCTTTTCGGGCCCGCCTATGTTAATCTAGAACATGCAGTTAACAATGGAAGCCGGCAGGTAGCCCCAACATAGGAGGATAAAAGAATCAGAGTGCTTGAATTGTCATCTTCTTGATCGTGATCTTTCCATCGTTTTTTTTCTCATCTGTCCAAAGTTGCTTGATTTGAATTTGCCTTTGCCTTTATTTTTTGTCTTACTTGGTTGGGTTGAAGTCATAAACAATGTTGGTTTGTGGTTATTGTGGTTCTGGACATATGATATGAGAATCCCATTTATATACATTCTGTTACAAAGGATTGCGTTTTATATGTGTTTGTATTCTTGTTTCTTTTTGGTTTGTCCTAGTGCCTGGCAAATTTAGTTAAGTCTGTGGGGACAAGCCCTGGGGATGATAAAATCCCGTGATGTTCTTGTTTGCATTTCGTCCGAGTTTTGACAGATTGAATGTACACATTAAAGTTGACCCAGTCCACAGCATGAGTTGCATGAGATTGGACCCACCACTGACTTGTCTGGCTGAGTCACAATCAACTCGACCACAAGAATTTCTGGGTTTGGCCGTGCCTTTCAAACTTGAAGGTGAGATACAGAGCAGTCCAAACAAGATTGGTTCTATAATGGCAACTGTACATGCAAGCAGCTCTTTGGCGTCTTCCCCTAATCTTCACATTGTGAATGCCAAGCTGGGACCTGGAGCACCTTGAAGATGGACAACATGGTTGTTGTGGATATCCTAGAGTTCTGGCCTGTGTAATGCTTTGAATTAGTTGATACATGCAGGGTAGCTTTTCCATATAATTTTTTTTTTAGAGGAATATGAAACAAGACACTAACCACTACAACAAATGACTAATTGTTGAATATGTCATGTTAGGACCCAAGTTCTGCAGCAGATTTCCCTCCATTGTCACGGCCCCTATAATTCCAGTTTCTTGAATTGTATATATTCGAGTTTCCATAACCGGCATTATTATAATCTCACCCTGTCTGGTCTAGATTCATTGGAATCAAGCTCTCCGGCTTGAACCTCATATGGACAATGCATCTCATCTAGACTCGCTGGTTCAACCCGGGTATATAGCTGAGGTTTGAAGAGACCAATACTCAGTAGGAAGTTCAACAAGGATATACATGCCCAATTCCTCGTCTAGAACGGTTTTGATGCTAAGGCGAGTAGATAAGCAATAAGTTTGGCTTTGTGAAAATAGGTAGACATTATCAGTGCCCTTACCAAGGTCCTGAAGTTCTTGGCTGCTGAATTTGAAAACGGGACCTGGCTGCATATGACTTCTTCAAGGCAGACCATACTTCATCAAACGTTCATAATCGTATTACTTGATTATGCACACTCTCAGTCAAGGAGAAAAAATAACCAGCTCAACAAGAGCTGGCCTGCTTATGCCATTGCATATATTCAGGATTAAAAGTCAGTGATTGATCTTCTTGTGAAGGAAGGAATTTTTGTTGGCATGGTTTTGAGCTAGCATACAGACGAGCTGCAATTTATAACATGGAAGAAATACTGCAGACTAGTTGGAGCTGGCAGAATAGGAAGTAATGATGTTTGTGGGATCAAAACTGTTCCAGTAGTGCGATCAGGTTGATTCACTAAGGAAAAATGGAGGATAAAGAATGGTGTGCCTGGCTAGACACCATCAAGGACTTGGGCATGACAGGGAAAGTGATCATTGAGACGAGCCAAGTAGACCTAGCTGGCGGTATAGTTCGAACCCTGAAAGGCAGGGGATCTTAGCAAGGGGGGATGAACCAATCATGGAAGGACCACCCCTCAGATTGGAACCCACTGTTGAATGGGTGATTTTATATACAAACTACAGTTTTTATTTCATTCAATGAACTGGTAGGGGTCTACCTAACCCCAGCTTGACTAAAAAAAAAATTGTTCCAGTAGTTGTGTGAGAAGTTGATATTGATGCCTGATAAAGATCCAGTTAAACCGGATTTAGTTCCATGTTAGACGGAGCAGAGCAAGAAGGAACCAGTTCAGCCATAGAAGGACCCAGATCCAAAGGAGCATTCAAAGGCCAGCCGGCCAAGTAGGTCCTACTTAGGGAGGTCGACCTCCCCTCTTGAAGGCTTAGATGGACGTGCCATGGTAGTTTAAGAGGAGGCTTGGGTGTTATCTAGCCTCTAGGTCTTATCTAAGAGTCTCTTAGATTTTGGATTTTATTTAAGAATTCTTGAAAGTTGTGAGGGAAATTAATACCCTTTCTTAAGCCTATATATAGGCTTGTAAAACCATTGAGAATGATATGCAAATAAAATATTGAGGTTTTCCTCACTCTCTTTAGTTCGTTCCTCCTCTCTCTCTAAGTGACGTCTCGCTCTCTCTCCTCAACCTCACTCTTCTCTATTGGCCCCTAGGCTCTATCACTCTCTTATGCTCTAAGGCTCTAACCATTGAACACAGACTTCTAGTAGGTCAACTCATTGAAGGGAGTTAGTGTAACTCCCCTAAAATTTTAACCTTAATTAATTTTTCAATAATGAAATTTCAAGACCATTTTTTTGTAAGTATTAAGTAAATCAAATCTCACAATGCAGAAACGATTTAAAAAAAATAGTCAAGACTTTAGGCGAGGTCACATTGAGATAAAAATCAAATCAAGACGTACGAGATATACATATTTCAAACCACGTATTATATAAGACTGAAATATGAAGAGGTTTAATTCCATTTTAAATCAGAGTATAAAACCAACAGTTCAGTGTCTGCATGATCGAGTGCTTAAAACAAAAAGATCATGTCTACCAAGATCGTAAGGTAAGAGTGGACCCTCGATGATGCAACTCGATCAGTCCTTCACTTTATCTACTCATCATATCAAACTTGCTAAAGCCTGGTAGAGCAAACCATCTCAAACTTGAAAAACATATCAAGCTTTCAAATATAAAGACCTGATGTATTATTCATCAATCATCAAGTGATAATCAAAGGGACAACGTCCCATGAGTCATCCATTCAAGCATTCAAACATAAGGCATTTAAAAGTATTTCATCATTTAATATTTCATTCAATATTAACTCACATTATAAAGCAAAATCCATATGCATTCAAGACATACAAGTCATCACATTAAATATATATATATATATATATATATGACATTCAGGTTATTACATCATTTTCATATGAATTCATAATTCTTATAAATAATAGGTCAAATCATATTTAACCATTCCAACGTGAAACACACACACATACTTTCTAAGTAAATCAGTTAGATATTCGTGATATACATCAATCACAACGCATAGATGTGATATATTTAAATAAGACAATCATAATGCAATCATTTAAAATAAAATTATGTATGCACGATGCATCATTCACCTAATAAGTCATTCTAGTCATTTGTAGGTATAATGTGTTATTCACCTATATACTAATATAAGCGTCACAATCCTAACCTCATATCAAAATCTAAAATAGATAAGAGTCTGATTTTCACATATGAGTTCAACATATAACCATGCTACAACAAAAAAGTCAAACATATAGATTCATAACTGGTGATCTCAATCAACTCGCAAAATCATTACAATTCGTTATAGCATTTCATTTTATCATAACAAAGATTTACAAGATTCGCGCCAGATCACCTGGCTTGAAAAATATACAACCTCACGAGGACTTACCACCCTAGACGGATGGCATGCCTGGTCTTAGATAATGCACTTCCTCACAGAGGTATATCATTTTCACGGACTACCTGCTCTTGGACAATATGCCTCCTTATAGAGACCTATCGCTCTAGCTGGATTACCTGATCTAGTCATGTACACCCTCACAGATAATCCCTCGAGAATAGTTCATCAACGAGTACCTTATCTAGTGAATATTATTGTCATACATGTATCAATATAATTGACCACTCTCAAGGTCGATAACCACCAACATGAGCACATGCATGTATATAATTAATTGGCAAATCATAATATTTTAGATTATCACTTTGGGGCACCAACACATATCAACTCAATCGATCAAACACAAGGTCATGAGCCACTATCCGAGCTCGAACATTCAATTGATCCTAAAAAGATCTATCACATATCACATTTCATGCATCAGACCATATAACATATCATATGTCACATCACATGTCACATCGTATATCATGACATTTAAGTAATAAAATCACACATTTTGCCAAGGTTCCATGAATCATAGCTCAATCCTGAGCCTAAACATTTATCGCATGCATTCATTATTTCACATCATTTGACATTTCAATCATATCATACAAAAGCATAACACCATACACGTCATAAGAAATATTGCATTTCATAAATTGAACCTGGAAGCATCTGTAAATAAGACTTGTAATTTTGTGTATGTGTATGTGAACATGCATACTCCATAATACAAAGCAACTAAATCTCAACATGCATAATTCCTATGTATTTTGAGTTATGCACACATGATTCGAGTTATATATATATATATATATATATATATATATATATATATATATATATATATATATATATATTTACCACATGAATCGATATGCAAAGCAAGCATTTCATGCATAATGTGTCTCACACATTGTGTGTATGTGTGTATATATATATAGCATTTACACAAATCATGGTTCATCTATGAGAGCACGAGACACATCAGTCCATGCATAATAGTATCTGCATAATCTTGTCATAACATGATTCTATCACACATGCTTTCGTGCATGATTCGTTCATAACATATATGACATGTTTCACAAAAATATCATTTCACACAAGCAATTCAATTTAGTTATGTTATCATATCAGTCATGTGACATTCATTTCAATAATGCATGCTCAAATAGGTACTTTCAATAAACACACTCTATATTCTGCTAACTATAATCATGATAAGCATGATCTTCTGAACTTCAACAAGAAAAACACTTTTATTCCTATATATTTAAATAATGTTCAGCATGATCTCAAAACTCCAATCATAGCAGTCCTAGATATCCACAACCAAGTGCAGTGTGTGCACATAATTTGCTTACATGATTAATGCCTAAATATGATCTCTACAAGTTCAGTTAAAAGATCTTACTACTAATAATGTGAAGAACAATGAATCAAAACCCAAAAAACTGAGAGGTTTCAAAATTCGCAAAGACTGCTCAAGCTAACAAAGGCAAAAACTCAAACACTTGGCGTGCGAGTGCAACACCAAGAAGGACAACACCGTAGGGTTCAGTTGAGGCATCCCCACATGTCTGCACGCACTTCAATGCTATAAAATCCCCACTGTGATTGCTATCAATGGTAGTTGTAGGGTAGCGCCAAGCTCCAAAAACCATAGCACAAAAACTCCTTTCCTAAGCCTGTTTAGAGAATAGTGATGCTTGACTCAAGAGTGACTCCTTAATTTCCAGCAATCAGGTTATTCCATGAGATTATACTTTTAGATGGCATGATGTTGAAAATATGTCTAGCATCTCCTAGTCTGCCCCACTTGCTATAGAAGTCTACAAGTGCAATATTGGCGACATTATCTAACCCAAACCCATTATGAATTAGACCAGCATGGCTTGCTTAGTTCATGAGGAGCTAATCGAACACAAAGTCTAACCACCATCAAGTAAGTAAAGTGGTCCATCTTCACTCCCAAAACTTGCATCTCATAATATAACTCCATCGCCTTCTCATTGTACCCATGAAGAGCATAAGCAGCTATGATGGAGTTCCACCCCACCAGTCTTCTTAGGCATCTCATCAAACACTATTTGTGCATCATCAATACTCCCACACTTGTTGTAAATATCAATCAATACGCAGTGTATGAAGACATCTCTATCCATTCTCATCTTCAACGGACAACAATGGGACTGCCTACCGACAGAAATATCTGTCAACCCTGCACAAGAACGAAGTACAGACGCAATTGTGCACAAACTTGCATCTGAAACCTCCTCTAACAACTGCAAGAACACCACCAATGCCTCCTCATAATCACCCAAATCAACAGTTTCAACAATCATCATGTTAAAAGGCACCAAGTCTCTCTTACGCATTTCTTTAAACTGTTGGCAAGCGCCAACCATGTACCCAAATTTCACATGCACGAGTCGCACCCTGTTTATCGAATACCAATCTAGCTAAAACCCACATCATGTGTTGATGAACCCTTTTCTACATCAATAGTTTTCTGAATTCTTTTGGGTGTGAGCTTAGGTTGAAGGGCTTCGAAAGATGCCATCTTTAATCATCTCATCCTGGTTCTGTATCAAAAGCTTCGCACGTTCAATAGGAGCAGTCGCAGTCTTCGACAGAGCAACAAAAACTCCTTCCATGAGAAAATCAATAATGAATTAATTAGGGCCTTTCTCTGATGGTGCCTGAACAAATGCAGGTGATATAGGTACTGCAAGAAAGGTGTTAGCAGGGAACTGCAAATCTCCATTACCACTAAGTGGGCAAGACTCCAATGTCAGAGATGACAAATTAATTCGAGTACCTTTCTGCGATTGCAAGCAAGGCTTTGTCGGCAATGAGAGAGATCAAGCTTCTCCAATAGGTGACACCCTTCAGAGATCTCACAGATTGACTTGTCACTGATGGAGGAGACGTTCCAGATAGAGAGAACATTGAGTGATGGGCATCCGCGATCAATGGAAGACATCCCAACATCTGTAATGCAGCGAGTTGCATTACTACCCCATATTAGAAGCTTGCCCAGACCACCAAGCTTGGTAGCACCTATGGAGATGGCGGCGAGTCTAATATTTGTGGCTTTCTTTCCTTCCAAAGAGGGTATGATATAAAAACCCTATTTTTTGAGTAATTTCTTTTATAAAAGAAACTTAGACATTTAAAATTAGAAAACCCTAATTTAGATGCCAAGAATGGATTTGCAATAAAATTTTGATGAATTTTGACTTTTATTTCATTGAATTTGGACTTGAATTGACTTCGAATCACCCTCGACAAGTTCTTGGAGCAATTTGAGTAAATTCAGGGTCTTGTAGGGGCATTTTTGACCTAAAGGGGCATAGTCGTTCCAACCTAAGTTGACTAGTCAAGTCAACTACGTAAGGCCCATGTTGGTCTCATGCATCTTGACCAGACCTTGACTAGGAGGATTTTGAATTACTTTTGTTGTGAGGGTTATTTTGAAAAAGTAGAAAAAGAGACTTAAGAAGACAAGAGGCGCCCATTCAAAACCACCTCACATTGGGCCAATGCATGTAGAGCTAATGCATTGTCTATCGCTAAACTTGTGCAGTGGGCTCATCATGAGCCCACTTGAGTGTTATGAACCATCTTTGCTGCCCACTATGTCCATTAAAAAACAAAGAGAAAAAATAATAATACAAAATATATATATATCATAACTCACCTCTCTTTGGACCAATGCATGCAGAGACTGCATTGGCGGAAGCTGACTGCTACTCCCATTTGAGAGTAGAGGCCTTGACTACCAAACTGACCAATCAAATTTAGTGGATAAAAAAAAGTAAAAATTTTAAAAAATAAAAAAAATAAGGAAAAGAGTCAAGAGAGAATGATTGAGGGGGGGCGACTTTGGTTTAGAGAGAAAAAAGAGAGGAGGGGGACATCCAACTCTCTCTCACTCTCCTTCTCATTCTTTCTCCCTCATATCTCTCTCACATCACTCTCTCTTTCTCTCTTCTCTCTTTATCTCTCCCTCACTCTCTCTTTTTTTCTATACAACCACGTTTTTGGGTGTGCATTTGAGCATTCAGGCTTGGGTGGTACCACACTCCAACCAACTTTGTTGGTATAGCTGAGGAGGCCAACCAACTAAGAAGCTCTGGTGGAGGAAGTTTTTGGAGACACCTAGCCTAGGGGAGAAGGTCAAGTCGACCTGAGTAAGTCGGCTCTCCCATCTCCATTTTCCCTTGCTTTTTCTCATTTTTATGAGATGACTTTCTAATTTTTTTTATCTTTTTCGTTGTGTTTTTGTTTGAGACAATTTTAAGGAGGAGAACCACTGAAAAGTCATGCTAGAAGATGTGTCTAGCAGCTTCTATGGATTGTACTTGTCAAATTTTGTGAACAAGGTAGGTGTCAACCCCTTCTATGCTGTAGTGGCATGTGTTAAGCTCGATTTGTGTAGGATTTGTATGCTGGTGGATGCAAACAATATTAAGTGTGGACATTTTGTGCTATTTTTTTATGACATGCTAAATAAAATCTGGAAAAAAAAAGAGAAAACAAAAAGGAAAGTGTTAAAAAAGTACAATATATATAAGTATATATATATATATATATATATATATATATATATATATATATATATATATATATATATATATATATATTGCCTTGCACAGTTTGAAGTTGGTTTTAACTCTAGAAACTGACCTTTTTTAGTATTGAATTTTTGGTTTCTTTTGTGTGTAACTTGAAAAATATATATATAAGTATAGATTTTTTTTAAGCTGAGCCTACCGATTTTGAGTCTTGATGTTGGAAACCGGTTTTGAGTTTAGGTTTTACAAACCGAGCCTACTCAATTTTTAGTTATAATTTTTAGAAACCGTTTTGGGTTTTTATTTTAGAAACCCAACCTTACACGTTTTTGAGTTTGGATTCTAAATCTGAGTTTTCTTTTCGGTAAATGGAATATATATATTAGGTTTTATTTTAGAAGCAAGCTACTCGGTTTTGAGTTTGAAACCGAGATGCACGATTTTGAATGTTGATTTTTGAAAACTGGTTTTGAGTTAAGATGTTTTTTTAGAAACCGGTTTTAGAGTTTTATTGTAGAAAAAATATATAAGTGTGGTTTTAGAAACCCGTTTTGTTTTTTCTTTAAGATCGATTTTGTGTTTGATTTTAGAAACCGATTTTGGTGGATTTTAGAAAACCAGTTTGGGTTAAGCCATGAAATATATATATATATATATATATATATATATATATATATATATATATATATATATATATATAAGAATATATTTTTTTTAAGAAAAGAAAAAAAATGTGTTACTTGAACTTGTATGTTATCTCTTTTGAAATCATTAATTTGAATATGCATTTTTCTTTCATGTGGTTGTTCTTGTTTTGCTCAAACTATATATATATATATATATATATATATATATATATATATATATATATATATATATATATATATATATATATATAAGTATGTATGTGCTTCGAATCTGCATTTTTTTTATTGTGGGAAAAAAAAAATCTATAGCAAAGACTATGTTATCTAGTAATTGATATAAAAAAAAAATATGTTAACATATATACATATGTTGCCCTGTATAGTTCCAAATTTTTTTTTATGTTAACGTATATGCATATGCTGCCCTGTATAGTTAAAAAAAAATTTGTTATCATATATGCATATGTGGGCCCGTATAGTTAAAAAAAATTATGTTAATATATATGCATATGATGCCTTATATAGTTCAAAAAACAAATTTGTTATCATATATGCATATGCTGCCCTATATAGTTCAAAAAAAATTGTTATCATATATGCATATGCTGCTTTGTATAGTTCAAAAAAAAAAAATCTGTTAATATATATATGCATATGCTGCCCTGTATAGTTCAAAAAACATTTGTTATCATATATGCATATGTTGTCCTATATAGTTTGAAAAAAAAATGTTATCATATATACATATGCTGCCCAATATATCTTGAAAAAAAGAATTCTCATGGATTTTTATTTATAAGATGCTGACATAAATATGATCAACACTTGCATATGCATTTTTATTTTTGAGTGGTTGTCAAATGCAAACAGCTCTGTTCATATGCATACCAAATTTGCATGAACAACATGCTATATGCATTTTTATTCAATGAAAACTCATGTTCATATATATATATATATATATATATATATATATATATATATATATATATATATATATATATATATATATATATATATAATTTTTGTCATGTATGAACAGCCCACACTTAGGTACATTTGAGATAAAAAAAATCATTATATTCAGTCTGACGCCCTGCTCATGTGCATGATAAGAAAATAAAAAATTTATCGGCCTACTAGTCAATTTGAATGTTAGTTATGTAAAACAAAAATTGTTTTGGCCTCAGACTAGCGGGTTTTAAAAACTCTCAATAAAAGTATCTTATTTGACATTCAATTAATATGTTTTGAAATCTGGTTATATATATATATATATATATATATATATATATATATATATATATATATATATATATATATCACTCATTTCTCCCTCACTCTCTCTTCCCCCACACTACCACAAGTTTGGTTTTTTTTTTTTTTTTGCTTTGAAGCTTGGACTTGGGTATTACCACACTCCCTTCCAACCTTTGTTGGTGCAGCTGAGGAGGCCAACCTGCTAGAAACTAGTTGTGTTTTCTCATTTTTATATTGGCCTGTTCAATTTGAATATTAGTTAGGTCAAAAGAAAGAAAAACAATTTTTGTTTTGGTCTCTCACTAATGTATTTGAATATGGTCAAGAAAAAATTCTTATTTAATGTTCAATGAATATGTTTTAAAATCTGGTTATATATATATATATATATTCGTGTTAGATAATATGAGATTTTATAAAAAGAGAGAGAGAAATATATATACTTGAAATAATTCATTTCATATGCATATTATGTAAAAAAAGAAAGAGAAAAGATGAACACTAACAATATATATATATGTTGTGCATGAGAATCGAACCCAGTTCGTAGAATGCGAGTAAGTATAGTTAGTAATGAATTGGGTAGAAGCTCATATACGTGGGCCCTAGTAGGTCACATATATATATTTATGAACCTCATGTGGTCAGTTGAGAAAAAAAGAGAAAAAAAAAAACTAAAAA
This sequence comes from Nuphar pumila, assembly GCF_984573655.1. Classification (NCBI taxonomy): domain Eukaryota; kingdom Viridiplantae; phylum Streptophyta; class Magnoliopsida; order Nymphaeales; family Nymphaeaceae; genus Nuphar; species Nuphar pumila. The sequence continues at coordinate 42,754,380 of NC_143260.1, forward strand.
CTATATTTTTTGTTGTTCTAAAACCATGAAAAATGGATTAAACTTAAAAAGGAAAATATATATATGAAATAAAGTAGAAAAAAAATTAACCATGGTAGTTAATCTAGGAAACTAGTGGTTTAGCCTATACATGAGCCCTAGTAGTCGTGTATGAGGTTTGGGATTCTTAAACTTGGGATTTACGAATGTTCTCAATTTTATTTCTCATAGTGTGTACCTTGGAAAATGATTTTCTCAAGTGAGAGCTTACTGCTAGGCGCAGTAAAAGCTCGTTGAGAGTATAATAAGGTGTTTGCATTATTTTTGAGAAATGTTTTTTCTCTTGAAATTAGAAATTCAATATGTCTTGTTGTGCAAGACCTTGAGTACCTGAAGGGTATATTGAAAAATTAA